>NC_056728.1:1643355747-1643395747 GCF_019279795.1 Protopterus annectens | reverse complement strand
CATACACACAGATAAACACTGCAGTAAATACTGCAGATTAGATGGCTCAATTTAAGCTACTGTTAAAGTTATTAAACCTTGCAGCAATGTGGCCGTCCTTCCTGAAATTGACTACCACTTATCTCTGCTATTAAGATCATTGCATTTATAACTAAAATAACCCCCAACCCTTTACCTGTCACTGTGGTGCTTCTGAATGTATCAACCAGGGAATGTTGAGTACAGGTTATAACGGTTTCCTCAAGTTAAATACCATATATTCAGAAAAGAAAAAGAAAGATTTTCAGGGAAGGTGAACAATCCAACTGACGGCATTGATCCACTGGAGAAGCTTTGTGGAAGCAGGGCAAGTGCCTGGACAAATGCACTTAACCTCGTGTGTGTTTAATAATATTAAACTGTGTTTTTTTTCATCAAACTGGAATATTCATTATTTGGATATAGTTTTAATCACTGGACTTTTTTACAGTCTTGTGTTGCCAGCAGCTTAACCGGGATGGCTGTGTTTTTGTGATAAGTAGTTCGTTTGAGCCGTTCTTGCGATACACTGCCCTTGTTTTTAACAATCTCACATATGACCATCATGTAGTGGCAGTGGTCAGAAATGCCTTTTACTTGGCTCATCTCATAAGTAAAAGGACTGCATCTAGAAAAAAGGAAGTTATTACCTCTCTGTACTCCTCCCCCCTCATTAAGCCAATAACTGAGTATAACGCCCCGTTTGGTATGTACCTCTCCAAATACCTGCACCAACTGGAAAGGCCACAGAAATACCTCACAGAGAGAATCCATGGCCTCCAACACCTGTCCTATGCAGACCAGCTCAAATCACTATCACTTTGCTCGGTATTGTCCAGATTGCTCAAAGGTGATCTGTGTCTCGGCTACAAGGCAGTCTCGCACCCTGCCTTACTAGAGATGCTCCATATCCGTAAGTCTAACTCCTAGTGCATTACCCACTTGAAAGGCCTAAATCTAACATGTGACATCAACAAAACCTGCTGGAGAGACAGGTTTGTCTCCCAGAGGCTGCCCCATCTCTGGAACAGACTTCCCATACACGTCAAACAGAGTACCTCGCTGACCCTCTTCAAGCACAACCTTGATGACTGGATGGGAAACCACAAATTTGTCCCAGGGGTGCCACCTGTGTCCCTCATTGACAGGGGCAATAGGTGCTGCCTGATTTTTTTGGGGGGAGGATAAATTCATGGCTATGCTTGTAAGGGCCCCAGGGCCATTAGCCTAGTAAACTCATATGATCCTATTATCCTATGGGTGATTGCAATCAGTCATTAATGCTAGTCAGCAGAGTTTCACACTTCATATCCTTCAGTAAATGCATCATCATCATCATCATCATTATCAACCTCCTTTTACCCATTTTTCTACATGGGTTAGGTTATCATGTCAGCTGCTGCCATCTCTCTTGATTCAATATCACACTCCTGCCTTCTTCAACACTCATATAACCAAAAAATAAGGCACTGGAGGGTTCACCAGGTAGCAAACCAACTTTAATGAACACACAAAAAAAGAGGGTACTTACATATTATCGCAACCAGATTTCCGCACTGCCATAATTTGGTATGTGTGTGCGGAAACAGGTTGCTTAATCTATAAAGGGGACTGTGAAGAAGAAAACATTACTCTGTCAATGTGGGTATGAGCCACAAAGAGGTGAAAGGGTGTGAGTTTGTACCTCTTTGCTCCTGAAACTACACAGTGGTGCTCTGCTTTGCAGTGCCTGCATTTGTCAAGACGATATCAGCTACTGGAAAAGCGAGTCACCAAATACACCCTGCGACAATAGGAGATTGTAAATATGTCATGGGCAAGGATTGCTGCTTTTCTTAGGTTAGGTAAAGTGCTGAGTTACACAAACTCCAGTCAATAATTTCAGTTAAGGTGCTAACAATGTGTTCCCATGGCCATACTTTACAAATACAGATAAACTCAAAATCACTTCATGATTACACACGTAGTAAGAACACTTCCCAAAACATCTTATTGCCGGACAATGCGCTTCTTCCTGTACTTTGTGGCTGTTAGCAGTTTATTTTTTTTTAATTTTGACCTGAAGATGTCTTTACAAATAGTACTCCCCCCAAAAAAAAGTGACCAAAACCATCATTACAGGGTCTGCCTTTGCCTTCTCCGAAGGCTTCCTTCCACACAGTCAAAAGAATCCGTTCGTCAGAACAACAGCAGGCATTATAATTCAAGCGTGCATGTGTAAGGCACTCTGAAAACAGGAAGCGGGTTTCCTCAAATGTTTGTCTTCCCCTTCACAGACCCTGTAATGCAAAGCTAGTCCACAACAAATAAAACAGACCCTAAATACCACCTTACAGTGGTTTGTGGCCTCGTTTGTACAGTATTATTTTAAATTCGCAACCGCGAAAATCTGGTTGCGATAATACGTAAGTACCAAAATAACAAAACACCTTAAACTGGACCACAGCATTTTCATCAGCAACTTCATCAGATGAGCATACCAACAAAAATGAGTCCTTTATATATAGTCCTTAATAGGTCCATTAAGTAACCAATCCACAATTAAAGACATATTAACAAACTAAAATGTTTAAAACGTGTCATAGGAAACAATGCATGCAGATCCTGTCTGAATAGAACTACCATTCAGTACAAGTGTAAAAATAATAAATAATACTTTAGCTAGATATGGGATGTAAATTCACATTAAATACATGTAAAAAATAAAAAAAATTAAAAAGCATTAAAACTTTCATATAAAAAATCTAATAAAAGCAAACAATAGTAAATCTGTAAAAGCTTGCTGTGTTGAGATCTTAATAAAACAGTGACATCTACTGGCCAAAAGTTTTACAGCAATAATAAAAATCAAAGTTTAGCAGCTCTTAATTTTAAGACTGGTTTCAAAGAAACCATGTAATTAAAACTAGGGTGTTTGCTTCTAATACTAACTGCCAGTACAACTCTGTACTCCAAGAATGTCTCCCAGGGACCACCCCTGGGATCAATTGGTAGTACCTCAATCGCAAAAAAATAAAATTCTCTTCCTGACCAGTCTAAGGTGTGTTTATATAAAGCATCGTTTAAGTTCATTTTTTTTATATCATACCTGTGCTCATACATTCTGGATTTTAATTTTCTTTCAGTTTTGCCTTTCAAAATGCCTCACAGTTCCCACATAAGGCTAAATAAATCAAACCATTTGTATTACAGTTGGCAAACCTAAGGTTTTAATAGATCTATTTCTGGCTTTCAAAAAGCATTTATCCCCTGTTTTAACATAGGGGCATTGGGTACAGCTCCCACACTTTTTTATTATTGCTCTAAAACTTTTGGCCAGTAGATGTCACTGTTACATTAACATCTCTACACACCAGACTTTTACAGATTTACAATTGTTTGCTTTTATTAGATTTTTTTATATGAACGTTTTAAATGTTTTTTAATGTTTTTAAATGTATTTAATGTGAATTTACATCCCATATCTAGCTAAAGTATTATTTATTATTTTTACACTTGTACTGAATGGTAGTTCTATTCAGACAGGATCTGCATGCATTGTTTCCTGACACCTTTTAAACATTTTAGTTTGTTAATATGTCTTTAATTGTGGATTGGTTACTTAATGGACCTATTAAGGACTATATATAAAAGACTCATTTTTGTTGGTATGCTCATGTGATGAAGTTGCTGACGAAAACGATGTGGTCCAGTTTAAGGCGTTTTGTTGTTTTTTGTGTGTTCATTAAAGTTGGTTTGCTACCTGGTGAACCCTCTAGTGCCTTATTTTTTGGTTATTTGTTTGTATCTGGGCACTTTTTCCATTCTTTTTGTTTCTTCAACACTCATGCCTGACTGTCACAAGTCTTCTGTCGGATAGTCCATCCACCTCTTTGCTGGATGTCCTCATTTCTACTTACCTTCTTCCTGTCTGTCCCACATCTTCTTCACCATATTGTCTTTTGCTTTTCTGCATGTGTCTAAACCATGGTAATCTGTTCTCTTTAATCTCTTCTGCAATTGGAGCTAGTTTGGCTTCTGCTCTTATGTCCTTATTTCTTCATCTGTCCCACAATGTGCATCTGACCGCCCTTTGCAGGCATTTCATTTCTATCACCTCTAGCTTCCTCCTCTGCTGTGCCTTTACTGGCCAGGTTTCTGCACCATACAGTAGTACTGGTCGCACCACAGTCTTGTACACTTTACTTTTCAGCTTCATTGGCATTCTTCTGTCATTCACTACACCTGAGACTCTGTGCCAGTTGGCTGCAGCCCCTCTGATTCTAGCTTTGACCTCTTCATTCAGACTACTCTTCTCTTCAACCACCCCTCCTAGATACTTGAAGCTATTAACCTGCTCCCCTATCTTCCCTTCTGTCTCAATTCTCAGCTTCTTGTGATTTCCCCCATTTCTGTCTTATCTGTACTTAGCTTCATCACGTGTGCCTTCAGGTCTGCATTCCATTCCCCTATTCTTTGGTTAAGTTCTTGCTCAGACTCTACCTGTAAAGCCACATCATCTGCATACAGCAACTTTGTTGATCTGTCCCCTCCAACCTGTTTGCTAATGCGGTCCATTACCAGTATGAATAATAGTGGGCTCACAGCTGAATCCTGGAGCACACCCACTGTCACTGGGTACCCCCTTCCATGAGACCAAACACTGTTCATACTGGAGTCCTCAGGTCATTGTACATAGCCTACACTAATTCTACCAATGGTTCTAGGACTTTGAACTACCTCAATACTGCCCAAATCAGCTTTCTTGGGACCTTGTCATATGCTTTCTCCAAGTCTAGGAATGCCCAATTGGACACTTTCAACTATAGCTTCCTCTCAACTATCTATCTCATTGCAAACATCAGGTCACTTGTGCTGCATCCTGATCTGAATCCAAAATGCTCTTCTCCCATCTTACTTTCTACTACTCTATGTATCTGTTTATCAGTCACTCTTTCCAGAACTTTCATGCAATGTGACAGGAGTTTGATGCTTCTGTACACTGGCACAAGTACGCTCATTCTCCAGTCATATGGGATATGCCTTTCTCTCCACACTGCTATGAGTACCCTCAGGAGCCATTTCTCCCCTATCTCACCCAGCATCTTTATCATACCTGCTGTGAGCTCATCTGAGCTTGCTGCTTTCCCTGCCTTCATCTTCCTTGTGCTATTCTTACTTCTCTTAGGGTGGGCTCCTCTTCTTTTCTCATTGTAGGCTGTGTCTGGGGCAGTACAGCTTCTGTGGGGTTTTCTTCATTCAGAAGCAGCTGGAAATACTCCCTCCATCTGCCTTTGATGTGCTGTAAACTGGTGAGCAGGTTGTTGCTGACATCCCTTAAGAAGGGTGTCTGACTATCTTCTTTATCTTTCTGTCTTTGCCTTACAACCTGATATAGTTTCTTTGTGCCACCTACTGAGTCACTTTCCAGATGCTGGTAGAATGCCTTTAGTGCCCTGTACTTTGCTATTGCAACTCCTTTCTTAGCTTCTTTGTTAGCCAACCTGTATTAATTCATAGCCTGGTCAGTCTTTTCTCTTCCACTTTTTCATGCAGTCCTTTCTTTTGATGACTTCCTGGACTTCTACATTCTACCACTAGCTTTCCTTATGTACCTTATTTCCATACCTGGCTTAGCCACATATATGTTCTGTGGTCCTCACACATGCTGTTTTGAGGTGCTACCATTCTTCTTCAACTCTACCTATTTCCTCATCTTCTTGGGGTGCCAGAACCCTGAGTAATTATTTGAACTGTTGTACTTTCTCTCTGATCAACTTCCAAGTCTTCAGCCTGGTGTTGCCCTTACAGCCTTCTCTGACCATTGCTTGCAGCTGATTGTGGCAACCAGTGGTTGATGCTGTGGGCCAACTCTTTCACTTTGGATTATTTTGTAGTCATTAATTCTACTCCAGTACCCTTTTCCTTACTTGGAGAAAGTCTACCTGAGATGCATGTTGGCCAGTCTTGTATGTGATCTTGTGAGCGTCTCTCTTTCTGAACCATGTGTTGGCTACTATCAAGCCATTTGCCGCAGAGAAGTCTAGAATGGCCTCTCCTTCTTTATTACTGTTATCCCACCCATGTGGACCCAGGCAGTCTCATATCCTGTTCCATCTGCCCAATATGTGCATTCAGGTCACCCATTATCAACACCAATTCATGTTATCCTACTTTATCTAGTAGGTCCTTCAACTGCTGTCTGAATGCACTCTTTTCCTCACTATCACAACCCTGCTGTGGAGCATAGGCTGACATTATGAATACTGCCCTATCATAGGCTGACATTATGAATACTGCCCTATCATAGGCTGACATTATGAATACTGCCCTATCATAGGCTGGCATTATGAATACTGCCCTATCATAGGCTGGCATTATGAATACTGCCCTATCATAGGCTGACATTATGAATACTGCCCTACCACTACACTGGAGTCTGATTGCCATGAGTCTGTCACTAATTCTGATGATATCCCTTACTGCCTTCAGAAGCCTCTCTCTTACCACAATTCCCACACCATTTCTAGCCTGTCCTCCTCCTGAGTAGTAGACTCTGGATCCCAAATCAAGTGGTTTCACCGCACTGCCCTTCCATTTTGTTACTCAGATACATAGAATGTCCAGCCTCCTCTGTATCATCATGTCATCCACTTCCAAGCTGCATCCTGTCAGTGAACCTATATTAAGTGTAGCAATTCTCAGTTCATGCTTGGCAGGTTGATTGGTTTTATATCCAGCTTTTACTCCAGAGCTATCCCAGGTAACCCAGGTTGGGAAACTAGACACTCACTGGCCAGTAAATTATTGACCCAGGGTTGCTGGGCTTTATGGCAGGTACACACTGGCCATTTGGGGCACATATATCCCTCCCGCCATTAGCCTGGGTTCCTGGTGTAGGTTTGAGTAGAGCCAGATCCACAACCCACTTATCACTGGCAAATATCCATACCCATTTGGCAATGTTACTCAACTTGACCGAATCACCTAGAGCCATATGTTACACTATCGAGTGGCCAGCCCTGCCACAGAGTGCAGTCTGTGATCCATGTTCTGCTATCTTGAGGATACTGCACACCAAAGTAGATACCAAATTGTTTGGTCTGCACAACTCTTCCCCCTGAATGGGCACCATGTGCAGTCTGTGCTGTTGCCCACAGCTCCATTCAATCATTCATTCAGTACATGCATGGTAGTGCAAAAACTGTTATTCTAGCAACTTTCCAAGTTTTTAAGAGAAATAATTAAAATCCATCCCTGACTGCATGTCTTTGGTTCACCATTAATTTTGGCTTTGTGTAGATTTCTTGTTCTATGTGGTTGAAAGGTGTGCTATACATTCCCTGTCCCTCTCTATCATAACTCGCAAACTGTTGCAGGCATTAAATAATGGCCGAGATCCTCATTACATGTTAAAAAGGCTTGCTGAACTAACTGATTATTGGCACAGTAGGCTAAGACTGAAGATCCTTATGGCAATGGTGCATAGTTTAAAGCCTTTTTCTCTCCTCTGGACTTCAGTTTTTTTTTTTTTTGCCAAGTCTTACTGCTTCTTCATATACCATTTCTGGTGTCTACTGGTAGTCCAGAGAAATAATATCCCCTGACAGAAATGGGAGGTACAGGGTTGGAGTCTTTTTTAGTGCCTTTAAGGCATGCTATTTATATTATCCCTGGTGTCTAATGGTTTCCCAGTCCACATTGTTTTTTTAATTAAGTGGCTTTAAGTCACCATTTAAGCTAACCCTGGTATGTAGTATTCCATCCAGCCCATGTCTTCAGAGATATCTCTGGTGTCAAGTGATCCCCCCACTGATCCACATCTTCAGAGACATCCCTGGTGTCTAATGTTCTTTCTGATTTACATCTTCAGAGTTATCTCTGGTGTCTAGTAGTCCCCACAATGTTGTAGGATTTGCTCATCAATCTAGGGGAGTGTGGAATTATGACAGCACCCCCTCCCAAACTCACCCATCCACTCACATTTCCACATTCATCCACACATGCACCCTCCCCCCTTTCCACCTGATCACACTCACAGACAAATGTACCCATTCACACACACACACACACACACACACACACACACACACACACACACACACACACACACATTTAACCTATCCCCTCACTCTGTTCTCCCAGGCAGACACATCCTCACACATATCTCACACATGTAGCCACACTCTCTCACACATCCAAACACTACCATACTGTTAAACCGTGCAGTATTTACCTCCAACATGATTGGTGAATGTGAGCTTTTAGCTGTGTTCAGTAACATGAGCTGCCAGGAGTGGTCATGCTAATTTACGCAGCCAAGCATTCAGCTGCATAAATTCCCTAGTACAGGCAGTTCTGGTGAGGGCATATGGCTAGTTGGTATATGCTTCTTCCCCTGAATGACTCAATAGCATCTAGCATGACCACTGAGACAGCACAATACTGTGCTGCAACTTTTTCTGTATGTAGAATTGTCTCTGAATATAAAATAGTTACTGCAAAGTGCATGTGATTGTTAGGCAAAATGATTAAGTGACCATTTTCGTACCTACAATTGTTATTGGCAAGATACAGTAATGTTTGCTTTTAAAAGGGGGAAAGCTAATAATTGAAGGCTAAATCAAGTGAACAGAGTGAGTTTTTGTGAGCTAACACATTGTGTAAAATAAAGCAAAACAATGTTCACATATTAGAGAGTACGTATGTATGTAAAAATGTTTCAAGTGATTTGTGGTTGCTTAACCAAAAGGGAAAATAATTGTGGGAAGCAAAGACAGACAGTATGTGTGCCACTGCAAAACTTGCATGTGTCTATGTATGAAGATACATTTATCTACCAGTTTGATTATAGCAGAAAAATTGAAACAGTAAGTAATAGCAGGGTATATCTTCAAAGGCAGAGAAATATGACACTGACTGCTGTTTTCAGTAGCAAATCATTGCTGGTGGGATTTCTAGGTGTGCAACAGCAGTGATTCCTTTCTTTTAGGAGATGTATCCCTTCTTCAATTTGATGTGGCCATGGAGCTGGCATATATATGTTGGGGGTGGTCTTTGGGGGCTTGCCTCTCCTCAAGAATCTAATTTTACTTTTTCTTCTTTCTATATTTTTGGTGTTTGTAATGCTCAGGGCTTTACCATTCAGTATTTCATAGCAGAAGAGGGAAAACAGATGACTGAACATGACCACAATTTTAAAATGGCCAAGCATGTTGAACACATAAATGCATTTGATGTTACAATGGAAGTTCACGCAACTTATTCTGTAAGAATCAAGCAGCATTTTATTGCAAAGCATTCCACGTGAAAATAATTCTAGTTTTGCTAAATGTGCACCAAAATATACAGACTGTTCTACAGACAGGTAACTCTATTTAATTCATCTGAAAAACCTTTTAAAGAAATTGCAATGAATGCACAGATGCATTTGAACTCAGGCCTTTGGTAATTGCACTATATTATAGTTACATATAAAGCATCAAATGAAACATAAATGTATTTGGCTTATATTGCAGAGTAGTGTAGACTAACAGGGCATTGCTAGTTTGGAAAAGGGCTGGGAATGTAATAAAAGATTCAGTTGTGTGTGGCTATGTGTTGTAAAAACATATGAGCAAGGCTGATTTCTAAGACAATTTGGCACTTGATGAAGCATTAAATGTATGAATGGAAACAGCAACCAAGGACAAACTGAAATTTCATCAGAATGCATTAGGGTGTACTGTTAACAGAACATCTGTTACACAATGAAAGGTTGGTAATATTCAAAAATGTGAATGACAGTTGGTCATTCAAGTATATGTGCCCATTGTAAAGCAAGCTCCATCAGCAGTAGCAAGGCTGTCTATTAAATACAAGCCCACAATAATACATAACCATACAGCCACTCATGAGAGGAATGTTAATACTGACCCACTTTTTAGTAAATACAAATGGATCTGCACACGCTGTAAGAATATTCAGTTTTAACACCCCATCCCATACTTTAAGCATGCCATCTAAATTAAGATACAATGAACAAGCATAGCTCTAAAGACATCATTACAGCTACTGCAAGCATAAATATTATGCCTGCCTCTTTCTCCCTGCTGCTACCTTCTTAAACAAAAATTCACTACTCCAGACACACTAATGTTTTCATCATTATCCTCAACCCCCTTTGCCATTTTTTTACTACATGGGGTGGGGTATCATGTCAACTTTTTCTACTCCTCTCTATTCAGTCACACTCTTCTGTGTTCTTCAGCAGTGTGCCTTCAGTTTTGCATTTTGTTCCCTTATGATTTGCTGAAGTCCTTGTTCAGAGGCTGCTTTAATGCCACATTGTCTGCATGTGGCAGCATTGTTGATCCATCTCACCTGACCAGTTTGCTAATGTAGTCAATCACCAGCATGAACAAAAGTGGGCTCAGAGCTGAGCCCTGATGAATTCCCACTCCAACTGAGAATCGCTCTGAGTCTGAGCACTGTTCATACTTATGTCATTATATACATAGTCTCTACCAGTTCTTCAATTGCTTCTGAGATTTTGAAGCATTGCAGGACTGCCCAAATCAGCTTTTGTGGGACCTTGTCATATACTTTCTCTAAGTCAAGGAATTCCTAGTTGCACTCTTTTCTCATCTCTAGCTTCTTCTTGTACTGTCTGTCTCACTACAGATATCTGGTTGGTTGTGCTATATCCCGACCAGAATCTGAACTACTCATCACCCATCTTACTTTCTACTACTCTGTGTATTTGTTTATTAATCTCCTTCTCCAGCACTTTAATGCAGTGTGATGGGAGTTGGATACCTCTATACTGCCAATGAAACAAGAACAGCATGTAAGTAAACCAGGCAGGATACAAAATGCAAAACAGTAGTAAAACATCCAAACCCTGGAAATGTTCAGGTAAAGTACAGTGTTTATTCCAAACAGGAAAAAAAATGACAAAGCTTTCGGGATCAACCTTTCATCATTGTGTAAAAAAAGAGTTCAAATGCCCTCATTTAAACAGTAAATTCAAACCATAAAATTAATCACGACACAGTTGTATTAAGCACTTCAGTTTAAAGACACATATACAGGTAAAATGTTACTGACAGTTAGTATAGCCATAAAATAAGTAAAACATTTAACAAAAACCCATCCACACAAGATGTTATTTCAAAGTTAACTGTCTTCTTTTTAAAATAGGTTTAATGCTTACTGCTGTATTTAAACCTGGAAAACAGTCAGCTTCTAAAAGTGTGATCCCTGAATATTCACATACTTCTAACTCATTATTAGAACCCCTCTTTCTTCTTCTGATGTCAATCACTCTAAATTAAATGTATGTGTACTTCCTTTCTCTCTCATATACTTGCTCAGAGCATTAGTTGCTACCTTTCTACGTATTTCAGATTTATGTTCAGCAATTCTGTCATTCAACCTTCTTGTGCATTTCCCTATGTAGAGTACTTGACACACCTTACAGCATGCCATACACACAATGTCAGTGGTATTACAAGTTGCAAAAATACCTGAAAGTATATTTCTTCTTAGTGTTAGGATGTGTAAATTCACAACTTGTATTTATATCATCACAGCATATGCAACTATAACAAGGAAATGTACCCTATTTTCTACTTATGTTCAACTTTTTATTATTTTTAAAGTTGTTATAACATAATCTTTGTTTCAAACTCGGACAGGTACGACATGAGAACACGGGAGCCTCTCCAACTATTCTGATTATCTCAAGCATGTTTTTAAGAATACCCCAATTATTTCTAATAATGTTCTTAACATCCTCTGATCTACAATTATATGTCATGACATAGCGTATATTATTATTTTTAATAGAATTATGACCAGAATTAACATGGCTAGTATTACTAGAAAAGTGGGGTCTCGCTTTGCCTGTTCTTTCCATAATAACTTCATCTGCTGTACGTCTTAATAATGAGTTATTATAACCACAGCATTTAAAATCTGTGGTCATTCTGTCCAGTTCCAATTCAAAGTTGGCCTCATCAGTGTTAAGTTGACTGGCTCTTAACATTTATCCTTTCACTACACCCTTAAAAGTGTATGTGGCATGCATACTATTTCTGTGGACAAATTGATTGGAGTGTATCTCTTTTCTATGTATCAAAGTATCTAAACCTCCACTACATTTAGTTAGACTAACATCCAGATAATTGATGGTATCTACAGAAAACTGGGCTGTAAATTTCAAAAAATTAGTTGTTGTATTTAAATATTCTATATATACTTCAAGTTCAACATCATTACCAGCCCACAGGAAAAAATATGTCATCCACAAAGTGTTTAAAAAAATAATATTTTGTCATAAAAAAGATGCAGTTCACTATAAACAAAATTGCTCTTCCCAGCACGAAACAACAATATTGGCATATGTATTTGCCATTGGGGTGCCCACCACTACCCCATTTTTCTATATGTGCATTCATTAAACATAAACACATTATTAGTCAACACCACTTCCATCAATTCACAAATTGTTTCCACTTCTCTACCACCCATGCCACATGTTCTACATAGAAAGTCACATTGTGCTTCTAACCCATATTGTAGAGGTATCACAGTAAGTATGATTTAATGTCAAGAGTTGCAAATAAAAATTCAACATTCTGATGCTCATTAAACAAGCAGTATAAGTGTTGTAAAAAATCTTTCATATCTTTAATAAAACTTTAACTTTTTATAAATATTTGCTTAAAATAACCTGTAAGTAGTGAGAAATAGGTTCGGTGACCCAGCCAGAACCAGATAAAATAGGATGCATGGGTAGATGGGTTAAACTTTTATGAATTTTCAGGAGACCATACAAAATGGGTATGATAGGATATGGAGCTGTAAAATAATTAAACAATTTATACTGGTGTCATTATTAAGTTGCAGTTCAAACATGCACATATTAACTTTGCTTATACATTTAAATATTGTGTTAGTAGCACAACAGGTAGCATACTTGCTTTTGAAGCAGACGGCTTTCGGTTCTATTCCCATACCATGTAGATGGATTGTTGATATTGTGTTGTATTTTTGGAGGGGAGGTGGCGGCAGTCCTGAGTGTGTCCTCCTTTGGATAAGATGCCTAGTAACTATGAACCTGCTGTTCGTTTGCCATCCATTCCCTATTGCAATATTAACAGCTTACCATTTTTTAATGTAACCTAGACAATTTATTTTTCAAAGGCAGCAGCCACTAAATTCAGTAGCTGAAACACTGAAATATACAGTTGTTTGCTAGCAGCAACCTCTTCATTAGCTACAAATCTCTTGAAGGTGGAATTATTCCGATGACTTTTACTTCTGCAGAGACTGTGCATATTGACTGATATTGAGTGGCCTTTTATTGTTGAAATCTTCTGAATAGGCAGTTTTGTCATTATTATTTCATTGCTTACTGGAAAATGTTCAAAACTACAAACTTAAAACACAGTCAACAAGCGGTGCTGTATTATACAAGGAATATAACTTAATACAACCAGAAAGGTGAATCAAAGAACACATGCATGTCTGTTTGGTCCTAAAATGTGTGTAAGGGACCTATGGTTTGAAAATACCCCAAAGGTGGACTTTATCCACCACTGACCAGATGCATTTTTTTTTAATGTAGGTTTCAATGACATTTCAATGAACGTGAGTTTCAAGGGCAGAGAAGTTTGCTGTTAATGCTAAGTCTGTTATTGTGAGACTGTATCATTCTGCTTATCACATGTGTATCAGTGTTAGTGCTATACAATTTGAAATAAAAGTTTTAAATTAAATCCAATTATCTGCGATCCTTGTAGAGGTAAAGAAGAAAATATTATGTACACTGACAGGTTTGAACAGTGTTTATGGTAATTGGGGAGAAATAGCCAAGTAATGAGGTACTAGAATGGCTGTAGGGGAGGCTGGGGGGTGGTTCTGCAGAACGAAGTGCTGCTGTGTGCATAGGCCGGCCCTGTTCTATTATCCTGCCTAGTGCCCCATTTGACCATGATCTGGCTCTGGTTGTGAGATTTTTTTTGGAAGGAGGAGATTAACATAATATTAGTTTTTGTGGGGTTAATTAGAAGTTGGCTTGGATCTGCCCAACTGCAAAAAAGATTGTTGTAGATTAGTTTTCAGTCTCAATGGGTAATTATTTGACTATAAAACTAGGATGTCATCTGCATGACAATGTATGTTCACTGACCTCATTGCTGTGTTTCATAAGTTAGGTAAAATCTGAGGAACAGTAAGACCAATCAAAGCACCCTGTAGCATAGGCTGGTTGTGGCACTGTATGCATAAATGCTAATCTTTGTTTTGAGTATTCTCACCCATACTTATGGACCAGTCACCATCTTTTCAAGTGCCACAGCATACTGTGCCTACTTCTGCCCTGCATGGCCTTTCACTGCAGCTGGTTCTTCTGACAGCTCCTCAACCAGTATCACCTCCATTGCTGGCTTTAGTCTGCCTGGTCCTCCAATGGCAATATCCTCTTCTAGCTGTCTGCATACTACCATGTTGTTTGGCATTGATAAAGACAGCAAATACCTTCCTGCAGGTTTCAGCATACTGTGGAATGGGACTAGTTGAATCTAGGCAGCAGAAGTGGGCTTTCGACTATTTTAACACATGCTCAACAATATTGTGGGTCTGTGACAGTGCAGACTTATATGTACTAACAGCCATGCTTTGTGTATTACATACTGATGTCATGACGTTGCTCTAGGATATATCCAGCATTGTTAGAATGTCCTTGTGAGATGTATCACCACACAAATTGCTGGTATAGGATGGCACATAGACACTTTGTATATAATACACAATGCATTCAACACTACCTAGTAGTTGATATAGTGAAAACCCTTTAGGATGACACACAACATGCAGCATCACATCAAGGAACTGGTGTAGTATTCATGAAGCAGATTGCTGTGATATACCCACTGTGTCCCCTGATGACTGCTGGAAGATCCCTGTAGCAAGTATGGACAATGCTACACATTTTAGTGTCCACAGGGATTGGTATATCATGCAGCCCATAGGATTCTGTGTGAGGGCAGTATGTCTATAAGCTGTAAGCTGTCCTGGTGTCACTATCAACATGATTGCTTTCGACTATACCCATTCCATGGAAGTGATGCCATGCTTAGCATGGATGGATTCACCTGTGATGTAGAGGGTGATGACGTGCACCATTGCAGACACTGGCTGTGAGAATGGCCTCTAACTTATACTATTCAACTAATGCAGATGCTACTCATAGCATCTTAACATGGTCTGTCCTTCCAAGAAATGACAGTGTACACATTTTTGCTGACAGGACTCATTGGCCATTTTTTTATACATTTTAGAATTATTTTATTATTTATTTAACATTTGTTTACCAGGATAGTCTGACTTTACAGGTAGTGTCCATTTTCACGGAGTCCTGGGGAGAAAAGGTCCATACAGTTACAGAATAAAGAATAATTCATGGTAACAATTTTAGGTTACAAAGTGTAAAAGATAACACTTAAAATGGAGAACATTGACATCTGTGCAGTGACAGAGACCTGGTTCAAGGCTCCAGAGAGCACCCCTGCATTACCAGGCTATAATTCATACCACACATGGAACGTATCATTGTGGAACTCATAAACAAAGACATTGGTAATCTCCAAACTCTGGACCCTACTCAGTTTGGATTTGTAAAAGGCAGATCATGTCTCCTAAACCTGATTGACTTCTTTTAAGCAGTCACCAAAGCCATAGATGAGGGTAAAATGGTTCACACAGCTTATCTAGATCTCGCCAAGGCTTTCGACACCATCCCCCACTCTGGAATTATAGATAAGCTCACTAAACTAGGTATAAATCCCTATGTCACAAGATGGGTTTCCAACTGGCTCACGGACAGAACCCACACTGTGAAAGTAGCGGATTCCAAATCCGACATCAGACCAGTGACAAGTGGAGTACCACAGGGTTCAGTCCTGGGGCCTCTCCTGTTTGGTATCTACTTCTCTGAAGTGCAGGCCAATGCAGAAGGTCTTTGGCTAACAAAGTTTGCAGATGACTGCAAACTAGGAGCCATAATCGAAACTCCTAACGATGTGGACAAACTACAAAAGGGCCTCACTGAGACAGATACCTGGTGTCAAAGCCATGGCCTGAAGCTCAATGCCAAAAGTGTATTGTCATCCCTTTGGTAAAAACTCTGTACCCATGAACTACCACATAGCTGGTAGTCTACTTAATGCCGAAAATGTGATAAGAGACCTTGGGACACAGGTGGACAGTAGTCTCTCCTTTGATAATCACATCGCCACAGTGGTCAGGAAATCCTTCTGCGTGGCTCATCTCATCACAAAAGGATTCTCATCCAGAAAAAAAGAGGTCATTGTTCCCCTCTACTCATCGCTCATTAGACCCATTATAGAGTACAACACCCCTTTTGGTATGTACCTCACAAGACATCTACAGCAACTGGAAAGACCACAGAAATACCTCACAAAGAGGATTACTGGCCTCAAACAGATGCCCTATGCAGACCGTCTCACAAAACTACAGCTTTACTCCATCGCATATCGCCTACTCAGGGGCGATCTCTGCCTAACATACAAAGCTATGTCAAACCCAGAGATGTTGGACATGCTCCACTTAAAGAAATCCCAATCCCTCCGAGCTACACGCTCTAGGGACCTTAACCTTGTCACCACAATAAACAGAACATGCTGGAGGGATAGATTCCTGTCCCAGAGACTTCCCATACTCTGGAACAGACTACCTATCTATGTCAAACAGAGCTCCTCATTAGCACTCTTCAAGAAAAATCTTGATGATTGGATGGAACATGGGAAATTCACCCCGGGGATCACTTCTGTGCATCTGCTCGACAGGGGCACAGGAAAATAATTTTATTGGGTGGCGAAAGCCAGGATACATTTTTTGGCTAGGCTTGTATGGGCCCTAGGGCCAATAGCCTAGTACCTACCTATGAACCTATAAACCACCTAACCTGGACCGAAACACTAAAGGTGGAGGCGTGTCCATATTCATTAAGGATATCCACACCTCCAGGCTAGTTGCTCAGCATAATACATCTGAGATTATCTAAGTGCAGCTAACTCTGGGCAAGACCGCAATCCAAATTGTAACTTGCTACACATCCCCCACCACGCCCCAGGATTCCCACTCCTTATTTCTTGATACACTGGAAAATATTAGGGTACAACCCAACACCCTCATAATGGGTGATTTCAACTACCCCACCATTAACTGGGAAAACTACTCATCTACCAACTCTTTTGCTCAACGTTTTCTGGAATTCATAAATTCCAATGCCTTGGATCAACTTATCTACACCCCCACCAGGGGCAGCAATATCCTAGACCTGGTCATTACCAACATGGGCAACCGGTGTTCCACACCAGAGGAAAATTCCTCGTTGGACAGATTCAACCACACAATCTAATCACCCTAGACATCCACATCCCGCCCCCACCCCCCATTAGGGAAACCACCGTAAAAAATGTATCTAAAGCCAACTTCATGCTTCTTAAGACAAAAGTGGCAACGACTGCTGAATCTTACACAAATGTACTTTATAAGGACTTACATGAGTGCATGGATCGTGCTATCCCTAACAGAACCAAGATGCTATCCTCCAAAACAAGGAAGCCAGTCTGGTGGTCCCTTCCCATAAACAAACTCTACAACAAAAAAAAAAGAAACCGTTGCAAAAAAGAGTAAAATCCCATGATTGGAGGAACTTCCTGGTCAACCTCAGTAAGAAGCTGAGATCCCTCATAAAATCCTCCAAAACTAGTTACGAAAATAAAATTGCCACTGATTCTAAAGACAACCACAAAGCATTCTATAACTATGTCAAGGATCTCAATGGCAACACTCAGATCTGCTCTGAGTTACAGCACAATGGCACTAAATATACAGAACCAACTGATATTGCCAACATCCTGACAAATAGGTTCAGTGCTAACTTTACCCCTCTCTCACCCCGTAAAAGGGCCCATTTCTATACCAGAAGAATGCAAAGTTCCTGTAATCATGGCTGTACAGATAAAAACCACACTCTCCAAAGCCAAGAACACAGCATCCATGGGACCTGACAACATCTCAGGCTGCGTTCTACATGAACTACAGAATGAACTGGCACCCCCACCTAAGCACCATGCTCAATCATAGTCTCACCTCAGGCTTTGTGCCCACTGAATGGCGTACAGCAATGGTTATCCCACTCCACAAATGGGGATCCACCACTGACCCTGGGAACTACCTCCCCATGAGCCTAACAAGCCTGGTCTGCAGGGCCATGGAACGTATCATCATGGAACTCATAAACAAAGACACTGGTAATCTCCAAACTCTGGACCCCACCCAGTTCGGGTTTGTAAAAGGCAGATAATGTCTCCTAAACCTGATAAGACTTCTTTGAAGCAGTCACCAAAGCCGTAGACAAGGGTAAGGTGGTTCATACAGCCTATCTAGATCTCGCCAAGGCTTCTGACACCATGACCACTCTGGAATTATAGATAAACTCACTAAACTAGGTATAAATCCCTATGTCACAAGATGGGTTTCCAACTGGCTCACTGACAGAACCCACACTGTGAAAGTGGCCGACTCCAAATCCGACTTCAGACCAGTGACAAGTGGAGTACCACAGGGTTCAGTCCTGGGTCCTGTCCTGTTTGGTATCTACTTTTCTGAAGTACAGGCTAACACAGAAGGTCTTTGGCTAACAAAGTTCACAGATGACTGCAAACTAGGAGCCATAATTGAAACTCCTAATGATGTGGACATCCTATAAAAGGGCCTCACTGAGACAGATGCCTGGTGCAAAGCCATGGCCTCAAGCTCAATACCAAAAAGTGCATTGTCATCCCCTTTGTTAAAAACTATGTGCCCATGAGCTACCACTTAGGTGGTAGTCTACTTAACACTGAAAGTGTGATAACAGACCTTGGGACACAGGTGGACAGTAGTCTCTCCTTTGATAATCACATTGCCACAGTAGTCAGGAAATCCTTCTACATGGCACACCTCATCACAAAAGGTTTCTCATCAAGGAAAAAAGAGGTCATTGTTCCCCACTACTCGTCACTCATTAGACCCATTATAGAGCACAGTGCCCCTTTTGGTATGTACCTCACAAGACATCTACAACAACTGGAAAGGCCGCAGAAATACCTCACAAAGAGGATTACCACCCTCAAACAGATGCCCTACGCAGACCGCCTCAAAAAACTCCAGCTTTACTCCGTCACATATCTCCTACTCAGAGGCGATCTCTGCCTAACATACAAAGCTATGTCAAACCCAGAGCTGTTGGACATGCTCCACTTAAATAAATTCCAATCCCTCTGAGCTACATGCTCTAGGGACCTAAACCTTGTCACCACAATAAACAGAGCATGCTGGAGGGATAGATTCCTGTCCCAGAGACTTCCCATACTCTGGAACAAACTACCTATCTATATCAAACAAAGCTCCTCATTAGCACTCTTCAAGAAAAATCTTGATGATTGGATGGAAAATAGGAAATTCACCCTGTGGATCACCTCTGTGGCTCTCCTAAACAGGAGCACAGGAAAATAATTTTCTTGGGTGGCAAAAGCCAGGGTGCCTTTTTGGCTAGGCTTATATAGGCCCTAGGGGTCAATAGCCTAGTACCTACCTATGAAACTATGAACCACTGTTAAAAACATGCTATAGAAAAGTTTAACATGTTAGAAGTAAAACGTTTAAGAACAAATATGTGATTATAGCACTATCATGGAGTAAGCATAGATACAATATTTGTGCAAGGCATTTGCATAGTAAGAAGATATGTACAATATTTACAATATATAGAATGAGCATCAATAGAGAACAATATTAGTATTCAACAGAAGCACAAGGAAATAAAATCCTACAGTGGAGTGAGGCTTCAGAAAAGTCCATTGCAGTTAATAAATGGTTGGTGTAAAGGTATGATTTAAGCAGGTTTTTGAAAGTGGATGTGCAATTTTGTAATCTGAAGTCAAGAGGCAGAGTGTTCCATGTTTTAGCAACTTTATGAGGGAAAAGAGATTCCCTAGAGCTGTTTTTACATGGGATATTTTCAATCAGAGCTTTGTTACTCGATCGTAGTTGCCTATTTGAATTGTAGAAGTTTAGGCGGCCAGTCAGGGCAGGGGTTTTCTCAGGACAGTATAGCATTTGGTGTGCTAGACTGAGTTGGTGGTATAATACATTGGGAAATTCTAGCCAGTGTAATATATGTAGGGATTGGCAGTGGTGGAAGCATGATTTGACATTGGTTGCGAACCTGGTGATTTTGTTGTAGCATGTGAAGAGTTTGTTATAGTCAGTTTTATTTATGTTCGTTAGTACTGGGGATGCATAAAGTAATGTTGATAAGAGATAGGTTCTTGTTATAGCAATTCTAGACTTGGAAGTTAAGTACCTTTTGCAGCAGTAGAGGGCCCCTAGCTTTTTGTGGACTTTGGAGATAGCTAGGG
Source organism: Protopterus annectens (assembly GCF_019279795.1). Classification (NCBI taxonomy): domain Eukaryota; kingdom Metazoa; phylum Chordata; order Ceratodontiformes; family Protopteridae; genus Protopterus; species Protopterus annectens. Next base: position 1,643,375,273 of record NC_056728.1, on the reverse strand, counting down.
ATATATGTTTGTTGTATTTTAGTTGCTGGTCAATTGTACGTCCTAGTAATTTGGCCTCTGGGACTGGGGTAATGAGGATCTTGCTGGATGAGAATATGGAGAAGGTGGGCTGGAACAGCATAAGTTGTGTTTTCTTTGGGTTTAGTATCAATTGTGATTTATTTAGCCAATTTTTGTCTCTGTGAAGGATTCTTGGGCTTTTTGTTGGAGAAGTTGGATACTGGATGCAGTTCAGACCAGGGCTGTGCCATGAGCATATTGGACTATTTCAGCTTTAGCAGTTGCTAAGTGAAGTTGGTTTGGGATGTGCCATGAGCATATTGGACTATTTCAGCTTTAGCAGTTGCTAAGTGAAGTTGGTTTGTAAAGATGTTAAAAAGAAGGGGGCCAAGAATCGAACCTTGTTGTACACCTAGTGTGTGAAAGGGAGTGGGGGGGGGGTTGGGAATTAAGCCATTTGACAGACTGTTGGTGTTTTTTTAGGTAACTATTGAACCAGAGCAGAGTGGGGGTGTCAATGTTGAGTTCAGAGATACAGGTTAAGAGTTTATTGTGGGAAACCATATCGAATGCTTTAGATAAGTCTAGAAAGGTAGCAGACACTAGTTTGCCTTGGTTCCTGTATGAGTTTATAGTGTTGGTAAAGTTAATTAAGGCAGTGGTGGTACTATGGGATGGGAGAAAGCCATGTTGGGTTTTGGCTAGTAGGTTGTTGGAAAGAAGGTGTGTTAAGAGTTGGTGATGAATGCACCTTTCTAGAATCTTTTGATAGGGGTGAAAGGATCACAATGGGTCGGTAGTTAGAGAGGTCAATAGAGGGGCCATATTTGTGAAGGCAAAGGATGAATGAGGTTTTCCACAAGGATGGAAAGGTGTGTTCAGTAATGGATCTATTTATTTGTAAAGAAATGGGGTAAGCTATGGCCTTGGATCCAAGTTGAAGGTATTCGGCGGGATGATTGTTAGCGCAAGGGTAGTTGGTTTGAGGTTTAGCTAGGAGTTTTGGGATGGTTGATACTGGTACTGGCTTGAGTGAGAAGGAGATAGTATTTTTTGGGGCCTTAGGGGATTGTGGGAGGTTGGTGCGACTTGTATTGTTCATGAGTTTAAGTACAGAGGAAGTAAAATAGTTGTTGAAACTGGAAGCTATGTCTGAGTTTGTACCTTCAATATTGTGTGTGGGTGTATTGTTTTTTCCAGGTTGGAGGATATTGTTCACTGCTTCCCAGAATTTTTGTGGGTTAGTACTGTTTACTGTAGGGAAATGTATTGATTTTGTTTGTCAGTCTTAATTTTTTTCCTTATTTCCAAGTTCGAAAAAGGATTGCCCAGTTGTGAGTGGTTTATATTGGCACCAGGTTTTCCAAATTTTATCCCTGTCTTTAAGTAAGGCCCTTGTGGTTTTCTGTATCTAGGGGGCAGGGTTACTACATATCCTGATTGTTCTGTTTGGGGCTACGTGCTTGAGGATGTTTAGAAATTTGGAGTTAAAGTATTCAACTACTTTGTCTAGAGGGAGGATTTTAATGGGAGACCAGTTACAGGATTTTAAGGCTTCTAAGAATTGATCTGTGGGGAAATGTTTGTGGGAATGGGATTGAAGCAGGAAGGAGGAGTTATTAGATTTAAGTTTGTGTCTAAGGATAAAAGTGGGATTGTGGTCACTGAGAGAGTTGGGCAGTGTTCCACACTGATGGGCAGTGTTTGGCTGGTTTGTGAGGATCCAGTCTAATATGGATTCCCTTTTTGTGACCTTATCAATACATGTGGGTGATTGCATGAGTTGGGTTAATATGGTTGGTGTGTGTTGGAGAGTGGGTAGAGTTCCAGTCGATGTTGATATCGCCTAGCAATATAGTTTCTTGGGGAAGGGAGTGGGAGGCCCAGTGAAGTATTTACTCTAGGGTGGTCAGGTTGTCACCAGGGGATATATAAATCCCAAGTATGTTTAGATGTGTGTGCTGGTTTAAGAGGAGTTTGCAAATATAGTTTCTGCATTTTTGAAGTCTGGGGATTCTTTTTGTAGGAGCTGAAGTTTTAAGTTAGTTTTGTAAAGCAGGGCAATGCCACCACCTCTTTTGTGTACTCTGTCCACGCTTTTAATGTTACATCCGGGTGGGGTCATGGAGTTATCCATGATATGAGGCTTAAGCCATGTCTCTGTAATAAGCATTATGTCAGGGTTATATAAAGAGATAGTGGAATGCAATTCTTCTATTTTGTTCATAATACTGCGAATATTCAAGTTGTGTATTAGTAAGTTGGGTTTATGTTTAAATGGAAGGTTGGAGTTGCATGAGTTGTTTGAGATTGTTGGTGGGCCAAGGTAGGGGTGAATATCACCTCCTAGTAGTAACTGGGCTGCTGTGTTAGTAACAGTATTAAGATAGAGCATTGTTAGGAAGTGGAATCTGAGACTTAGTTGTTTTTTGGAATGTGAGACATAATAAATAGGTGAGGTGAGTTGGATGAGGGGATGGTTATAGATGGCTGTGGAGGTGACTATATGTCTGGAGGGGTTAGTAGTGGTAAGGGGTAGGGTAGGGGATTTGAGGTCATTGTATTTGGTGAGTGAGTAGTGATAGGAGGTACTGATAGAGACTATGTAGAGACATATGAGTAAGGAGATTAGTAGTAAGGAAATATTGTGATATTGGGAGTGGGGGTATGAGACATAGTAGTAGTGGTTTTAGTTTCAAGAAGGGAGGTTGGTGTCCTTGAGGAGAGCATGGGTAGAACAGAATGTGAGCTGGAGTATGTTAGAAGACCAGTAGGAGGTGCTTATGATAAGAGTGGGTAGAGGAAGAGGGAGTGGTTACCTAGTGATGGTGTGGTATGGTCTAGAGTGTACCTTAGAGAGTGGGTATATTTTGTGAATGATTAGATAGGATGGTGGTTGTGGTACTAGAGTCGGGTGATACGGAGTAGGGATAAATCTGTGGGTGGGGAATGGGGGCAGGGTAAGGGAGCAAAGTGAGCCTGAGCATTAGTGAGGCCGAATGGAGCAGGGTTGCACCAAGCAGTGCAGGTAAGTGACTGCAAAAAAAAAACAATCAGTAGGTTGAGCAATAGAGTAAGAAAGCAAATAAAAAATGACTATAGAGGTGCTTTTAGGACTGTGATAAGAAAAATGTGCCTATAACTCAAACTTACAGTAGTGGGAGGGGTGGGTTTACTGTGATAGCAGGCCCTAGCCCCTTGAGCAGCTCTGTGCAAAAAACAATCAGTAAGGTAAGTTACAGCAGGAGTGAATATTGAATAGTGGGGAAGAGAGTATGGAAGAGGTTAGTTAGAAGTATTTGCTAAGGGAAGGGAAGGTGAAGAGAGTATGGAAGGAGTTAGTTAGAGATATTTGCTAAGGGAAGGGAAGGGAAGGTGAAGAGAGTATGGAAGGGGTTAGTTAGAAGTATTTGCTAAGGGAAGGGAAGGGAAGGTGAAGAGAGTATGGAAGGGGTTAGTTAGAAGTATTTGCTAAGGGAAGGGAAGGGAAGGTGAAGAGAGTATGGAAGGGGTTAGTTATAGATATTTGCTAGGGAAAGAGTTTCTTTGGGTAGAGCAAATAGGTAGCTGAGCCAATAGAGAAGATTAAAAAGGGGTAGGGAGGGAACCTTTAAGTGAAAGTTTTACCAAATATAGAAAGATAATATAGATAGAGTTAGGAGGATAGTAGAGTGAAGAACAGTATAGGAAGTGTTTACAGAGGTACCTACTAAGCAATAGGAGTTCCTAGGCTTAAGAACAAGGGATAGGAGAGCACTGTGGAGTAGTGAGTGTCTCAGGAAGTTCAGGGGTGATGTACGATTGGAACAGAGTGGTCAGAGACAAAAAAATTAATATGGCCAATATTTATACACATACATTCCTTGGTAGTGGCAAGGCTCAATTGTAGGTGGTACAGGCTTCCACTGATAGAGAATGTATTCACCCTGCCATATTGTTTATCCCTATTTGGATTCACAGTTGAACTCATTACCATAGTGTTGCTTATTTAAATGTCATTATATAATCACTTGCTTATTATGTATACCACAGTATTTTCACCAGATAACCATGCTGCAAGTACCAACATTCTTTTCATTGAATTGGCCCACTGTACTCCAACTCTCACCACTCAATTTTGCAGAATGCATTGACACATTTGTTTCTAAATCCTGACCATTATTTTTAGGCATTGTTATGGTTAAGTCAGAGGTATTACTAGAGATCCTGCAGAGGTTAAAAAAGGTCTTTGTACAAAAAGACTGGTTGTTAATTGAGCAAAACAAAAATGCATTAAGTAAGTAGAACTTGTATGTATTTGACACTAGAGGGACACATTTCCTTGCTAAAGAGCAATTAAGAAAAATCTGAACTTCTCTGTATGGATGACAAGGGAAGTAACAAATTATTTTTATTTATTTATCTCTCTACTCCTTTTAACCTACATTACTGATCTCTTTAATCTTATGACAAAATTGATCTTTGTAGAGAAACACAATAATACTGATAAGAAAAAATGAATAATTCTTTAACATCAAAATCAAACAACCAAACAAAACTACATACTGTATTTACATTTAAATAATATATACATATTAAATGAATATTTTGTTTACATTACCATTATTATGTACTGTTAATTAACAATTCAAGTAAAATAATTCTTATAAACTTATCATTACATCTAAAATTTTATACTAAAAATGTTCAATAAACTTATTATCACATCTAGGACTTTATACATGTGAATGTTCTTGGCTATTAAATATATGCACATCAGTATCCCAGGTTCCTAACTTTGAAGTATCTGGGAGTCAGGGTAGACCTTTCCTAAAATTTTACATATCATGTAGTCTGATTTTTCATCTGTTGTACAAAACAGCTGTAAACCATATACAGGGCCCCAAGACTTATGATGCCTGAACCTGAAATGTGGTAAGAAGGAGTATATTTCCCCTGCTCTTCTGTTCCTCACCTTCTAACATTTCTCTCCTTCAGGCCTTCAGGTAACGCTTTGTAAGATCTGCTGGTTTATTTCTTTAAACTTGTGTTGGGGGCATCACTGACTACCCCCCCCCCCCCAGTTATAGCCAGGTGTCTTTTTGAGTGTGAAAACTTAATTCTGTTACTTTTTATCTTGTAATAACAATCACCTTTCCCTGTTTCAGAACTTTCATCTTCTACATATTCCCCTCCTTCACACAATTTGGAGCCTTTACTTCTCTTTGCCCTCCCTTTATGTTAATATCCATTAGTAAAAGATTCTGATGCTTAGCACCCACTGTCTGACACACAACTCCCTTCAGAAAGGATACCTTTGTAATAAAAACAGTCTATCAAAGGTTGCTTTCCTACCTTCAGAGAATATCATCTTGCACTTACTTGCATGACCTAGGATAACTAACTCATTCTATTCCCCCTCTGCCTTGCTATTTGCATCACTTATAATGCCTATGTTTATGATTACTCCCTTACTGCCTAGGTTTCATGATATAAAATTAATAATTCACAACAGCAGGGAGTTGGCAAGATTGTGTTGGTGTAGCTGGACAGGTCTGCACTCTGCTGCACTGCACAATGCAAAACTCTTTCATTTTTACAATGATATTCTTGTTGAGCATCGCATGACAAAGCATGAATCCCAAAATAAACAGTTCTGCACATCTTGCCTTCCAGTACTGAACATTTTAAAATCTTTTGTCATTTTGGCACAAATGACTTGGTGCTGAACACTGGGGCAGCATATCTACCAGGAACAAGACTATAGAAATAAGGGTAATTTATGAATCTTTGTGTGATGTAATCCATCCTAATTAAAATACTCTGCTTCTTCCTGGGGAGTATAAGTATTTATTGCTGCTGAGTTAAGGGTAATCCACTTGTGAGACTGACCATGCAGTTCGTGAGTGCACCCTTTGCAAGTGCAGCAAAAGCCTTCCACGTGGTCTCCATATTTCTTGCTAAAGCAAAACTGTTTTGTTTTTGTAAAATAACTTATGGAGCATGGTGCCAGTGTTACAAAATCAGTGTGCTTTTGCTGCACATTAATTTAAGAATGCTATACTGAAAATGTCAAAATAAATAAAAGAGCTTTAGCTACAGTTGATTTCTGTAAGTATGAACCAGATGCAGCTTCTAAATCCCCATTATACTCCCCCAGTGAGGTTTAGGAAAGGACTACTAACTTAATAAGGTAGAAGAAGCCAATCAAGTAAGCTTCACCTTAATTGGAAGCCCAGCTAAGGCTTTACCTACTTATGTTATTGACAGAATATACAGAACATTGTGTTGCCCCCTTTCCCATGCAACCTTCACATTTAATTTATGTGAAACTTATTCTTGTAGATGCAGTTCACTTTCTGCTGGCAACTAGAAACACAAATCATTATTATGCAAAGTTTTTAATATAAAAATAACTTCTAATTTATCCAGAGCCATAAATAGGTCATCCAGCACTCTGTGCAGTTTCCTAAATTGGTGCCCCCTCCACTCAAAGTTGAGGATTAAAAAAAAACTGACGTTAACTGTTTGCAGCTTCATAAATAAATATAGAAATCAATCAGAGGAGGTTATAAAAGATAAGGAAGAGAGAGATTAGACAAGCAATTCACAAGGAGATAATAGGAAGGCATATGTATGGCTCCCAAATATGCAATAAAATCTTGAAGATTTAAGATTTTTCTTAGAAGTGGTTTCATACCTATTTTATACCCCAAGCAGACTTCAAAGCATTTTTCTTAGGTAGATGGCAAATGTTGGAAGTGTGAAGGGGAAGAAAGAGGTAACTGGGAACACATTTTGAGAGTGTAATGAGTTGGAACACTTAAAAAAATTCCCTACAGAGAACTCTATCAGCAATATTGAGTGAGTAAATGGATGTAATTAAGGAAATAATTTTTTGAGCTGGTATAGGGGATATGAATTCCCTAGGCATAGTAAGGCCTTTTTAAGTTTAATACTGGTAGCTGCCAAACAAAAAACAGTTACTAGAAAATGGAAAACAAAGTTTAAACCAACTGTATTTGAAACATTGAATATTGTAACAGCTAAAAGAACTGGAAGTGGGATCTTTAGAAAGGGGTAGCAGTAAATTGCATGGAAAAATGGAAACTGGGAGCAATATTTGCAGAATAATGTCTTAGAGGAAGAATGAAGTTTAAGTGAAGTTAGAAATATATGTGATATATAATGTTTGCGATTGGGAATATGTTAATATGATTTGTTTTATTTGATATAAATGTTTGTTTGCCTGTGGCATAAGTTATAATTCAATAAAGGTGTTAAAATAAAAGATATTACACTCGTGCACCATTGACAGCTGGCAGTCGTGCCCCTTCACAGCTGCACCATTTACCTCCCCCTAGTTACAGCTGTTGAGGTACCTAAATAAGTGTAAAGTATCAACATAGCTACAAGCATTCAACTCTTAACAGCACATGCTATCAGACTCAAACTATCCAGTCCACTGACTTCTTCTTTTGGCATGATTTGGGTTCTAAAGCTGATAACAAAGAGCAGCTTGAACAAATCTGCAAGGAGCTATTCTAACGCCTGTCAGCATGGGTTGTATTTTTAAGACGTTCTCCTTTCACTGTGTAATCATTATTTATATTTGGTATTGACACCATTGATTCCTTTCTTATGTATGTCTCTTCAAGATATTTTCTGCATAGAAACTAATTCTGCATGCTCTTCCTGGTGGACTGCTTTTCTGGATGCATAAATATAAAGTAAAGGATGTCTGTCATAGAAAATGCTCACTCCTGTAAGTAGTCAGGCCACTTTTTTTCCCTTTAAATTGTACATATGCCTATAGTATGCAGAGCTGTGGTAATCATTCCCTGACATAGGACTGACAGCCTATAAAAGCTATCCTTGAAATATGAAGAATATTTATTTTTGGGATATGTCTCTTAGTCTCATTCAAACCCAGTAATTTGTAGATATTCATTTATAAACCAAATCAACCAGCAAGAAGGTGTCAAAGGTTATGTGGGCTTTACCAGTGATCAGTTTTAATTACTACAACATAATTAATCAACAGAGTATAACATCTGTGGTTGTTGTGTCTTTCGGCTTTTCCCAGTTAAGGGTCGCCACAGCGGAACTCCGGTCCGCTAATGATTGGCAGTAGATTTTTACGTGCCGAGTTGCCATCCCTGACGTACAACCTTCAACAAATTTATGCCCATTCATGCATGTCTCCACACAGAAGACGCTCTAGCTGAGAATGGAACAGGACAACGTCTTACTGTGATGCGACAACGCTACCGCAGCACCACCACCACAGTAGTATAACATTTGTGGTAATTGGAGAAAATAAGACTACTCCTCATGTCTACATTGCTTTGTAAATTTCAATTAATTCTGCACTGTTCGGGCTATGTCATAATGATAAAATAATATTGTGCACCTCCTTTCAAAAAGTGCAACAACAATGTAGAATTCCTAATTCAGTTCTGTGCTTCAATTAAGCAATAACCGATAAGTGGGTGTGAGTAAATCCTCATATATCCCCACCCACAAGTCTGTTATTGCTATTATGCAATGACATTATTTAAAAAAAGAAATTACTTACTTTTCTTAAATAATGTTTTTGTATAGCGGCACCACAGTGTTCCTCCATGTTTCCACATTCTTCCGCATTTGTTTATGTACTGCACATGTGTATGGGACTTACATTCCCTTGCCTGCACAGTACATCAGTGCTGTGGAAAACAAGCAACAGAGAAAGGAAGATCTTTTTTAAGTATGAAATCTTGACAGTTTAGAGATATGGGGGAGATAGAGGAGAAATACAAGGAAAATTAGGTACATTTCTTTAGTTTTGCAGAATGTATCTCATTTTCCTTGTATTTGCTCTGCCCAATGGACATACCTCTCAACTTCTTAGCTCAAACAATGTGGGCAAAGCCTTAAATAAAGATGGCACAAAGTCCCAAAATGGGGACTAATAAAAGTAACTATTGCTCTTATAAACTTAGAAAGCTACAAGAATAACAAGATTTGTGTTTTCATGCATTGTCTAAAGGATATGAAGTCTGAAACTGAAATGCATGTCATTATTTAGTGACTTCATTCCTCAGTGAATTAGCAGAAAACCACAGATTTTATAAGGAACAGACTTAAATATGAGGCAAAAATCTGGACAGCTGAGACGTATGCCTCTGTACCATATACTAATAGAAGACAGTCAACTTTTTTTTCTTAGCATATGCTCGATTTACAATGGGCACTGGTCGGGCTGACCAATAAGCATGCACATTTTTGAATAGTAACGAGCTATCATTCTTTAATAGGTAATAAATGCCAGAGTCATTCTGTGAAAATGTATCCTCGTTCCCCTTTTATCCACATACTATAACTTATATAAGATTCTAGGGTTGTCTGATGTCTTCATACATAAAACACAAGGAGGCAAGTGAAAAAAAACTTTTGTACAGTAATGATTACTCATGATATTGCCAAACAAAGTGTTAAAACAGAATGTTGTAAAAATGTCTTATGTAAGATCTGTGTCATAGGTAACTCTGCAATACTCTCATGAAGCTCAGACAAGGGTGAAAAGGCTCATCTCTTGTTTTAACTTAATAAACCATGGTTTAAATAAGCAATATCGGCTTGATTCCTATTTTCTTAGTTTCAATAAGAATGCAAAATGATCCATGACATGGATCTTACATAAGAAGTTTCGACAACAGTCTGTTTGCATAATTCATATGCAGATATGAAGAGTAATCATTCCTGTACAATTAGCTTTCCCTTTTTGTATTCATTTTTCTTAAAAAAAACTCTACCCTCTCCTACAGTATAACTCAATTGTTAGGATGCTTTTCACCCTACACTATGGTTCCAGTACTGTGTAGGTATCAGAAACCTGCTTGTACTTTAAAAAGCTTTCATTTCCTTGCCTTGGAATCAAAGGATGGGAAAGCCCACCTACATTTTTTAAGCTTAACTTCTCACATACTTTGCAGGAAAATTTGTCACTGACTGCATTACATACCACAGACTCAGAGAAATCTGTAGTTCACCCTGTGAGGTACTGCTGTCAATCCTAGACAGGCAATTAATCCTGCTGCTATAAAAAGACAGGAGGCTGTGAGACTATTTTCCACTGTCTTTATTGCAGAGAGAACTTAAAACTGACTCATAGCTGCTTCCTATGTAGCTATGCCTTTCATAACAAAACAAAGCAATTAGATCATTTAAGGATTTAAAGGCAGTTGTCATTTCTTATGACAAATTTAAATAAGAAGCCATCAGGGTATTAAAATGTTAAGCTTTAAATGCTAGTTATTTATACGTCTTTATATATTAAGATGACTTAAATGTAGTATCAAAGATTTCTGTGACATTTAGAGAAAAGTCAGAAAATATTTTTCTCGTAAAGTCTGGAGTGTTTCTCTCCAGGCCTCCGCTAAAAATGGGCTCTGACCAGTTGGACTTTTCCAGTAAACAAAGGTTAAATAAAAAGTGCCAACATATTCACCATTTTCATCCCCCATGGGCAAGACAAAACTGCCCAAATCAGGATTGCTCTGCAGAAAGAAAGACAGGTGGCAGCCTTATCAACTACATGCACTAATACTGTTTATAAAAAGATCTTTTATGCTTTTGTTTGTGACATCTTTCTAGAGATGGATGCATATCTGGTACACAGATCAATGGTAAGAGACACCCACTGACTTTGACTCCTTCCTTACACATTGCATTATGTTCCCCTTAACAGTAGTAACTGTCAGCTGCGCATGATGCAGTAAGGATCATTTACTGCAGTGAGAGAGTGTGAGGCTGGTCAACTTCTTTAGAGCTACAAAAGAATCCCTTTCCAGAAGCCTGCTGTTTAACTACTTTCTTTTGCTGGAAGTAGCAAACAGCTATTTATAACATACAACAAGCTCTAACAGACACATAAATGAGGCTCACTTAAGGGAATATAGAAGCAGTTCTGTTACAGAAGGTGTGTTAGATGACAGTGCTTCACACTCCTGCCATTCTATCTTAGTGGCCATTCTATCTTAGTGGCATGAGAAAACACCACTTCCTTATTTCTAGCGCAACTCATATAAACAGAATTTGAAAAGTATTTTGGGAAGAAGGACTGAAAGCAAGAAAACAAGAAAACAAGATCACATTACCCAGGCAGGCCCCATTGACCGCCATTTTGTGGGAAACACATTAAAATTGTAAAAGAAGCACCTGGAGTGATTTTTTGCCATTAAAATAGCTAAGAAAACAAAGATACAATGAAAAAAAAAACATTTTTTAGTTCTAAGATGGAGTTTTACTTTAAGGAACATATTCTCTACTCTTGAGGCTGGAAGACTGCATTCCCTCAGTACTAGGCTACTCTCTATACATACATACACACACATTATATATATATATATATATATATATATATATATATATACACACATACACACTCAACCTTTGTCTAGGCATAATGTAGCTTTATGATAGTCTCCATGTGAATTGGGCAAGACTTGGAGTGATAGTGTTTAACACGAGATTGGATATTCTCAATACTGTTATTGTAATTAGACTGTTGTTTTAACATTATTTATTGCGGAGCCTCAATCCTCACCACTAACACCAGTGATGGACGTGCACATTGGGAGGATGACAAGTACATACACAGTAAAGTACAATTTCCCTTAAGAGCACACAGAGATCACAGTCAGTCTGGGGCTAGTTTCTCTCTCTTTCTCCAGATCCCCAATAAGATTCCTCACTGGCACAGCTATAGGGTTGAGATCTCAGCCGAGCGGTCAAGGCAAAACCTCCAGCACCCTCTCTGTCCAACCACTGCTTTGTGTCCCTGCCCAAGTAGCTGACACACACACTTTTGAGATTTGATTTATACACAAACACACACACGCTCCTGAAAAAGGTTGGCACAGGTTCACTACCTATGCTCCCTTTTACCCAGACTAAAAGGTAGTTAGCACTGCCACCAACCAGCTCTTATCAGCTACTATAAGGCCCTTCCCAAAGGGTGACCAATTCTACTGTGCAATGTTACTATTATCCAAATGGTAATTGTGTCCAAGACTTGAAGGCTATTTAGGAGCGGCCTGTACAGTGTTAGCAAATAAATGCAAGTACTCTAAGAGCTTAAATATCTCAAAACAAAACCAGCCACAATTAAAAGGTTTAATATATTTAATAATAAATAATAAAAGCACAAGACAATACTCATTAACTCAACACAGTGACAGCAGAGTTCAGACTCACAGGAAATACTTTAAAACAACATTGCAGGACAGTCTCACACAAATACAGAAAACTTCTAGACTGATCTTAGTATATTCTTATCTATCTCTAACAGAAATCACTGTACCTAAATCTTACTTACAGAGCCAGGCAAATGCAAGTGCTGAATGGATGTTTTCAGATCCAAGACAAGATACAAAATGCACAGACTTTCTCTCTGAGATAGTTCTTAAGTTAATAATACACATTACTGCTGGGTTAGCTAGATGACATCACTATTTGACACCTGCCTCTAGTTCCCAGGCTAAACAGATACCAACAGAATTTAACATGTCTCTATGAAAAATACTTATCTCTTAGAAGCTGACACTTATCTCTTAGAAGCTTGCCTGAAACTAGAAGTTGTAAAACAATTAACACTTTTACATTTTAAACCTAGCGATTCTTTCTGTCTTAAGACAATAGAAATAAACTCTATCTGTAGACATTCTGTCCTCTTGCTGAAACTGAGAGATAACACAATCATAAACAATTTCAGCTTATTTTCTTGAGGGTTTGCAAGTTAACTCTGTATGTTCCAGTTTCTTACTGTCAAAACATACACATTTCTGCTCTTTTCCAGCAGGGTACACTGTGGTTACACTCTTAAAGCTCAGTACAGAACCTATAGTTTTCTTACATTTGTAGGACAAGCATACAAATCATATTACTATTCACAAATGACATAGGATTATTTACAAAATTCTAGCTAGTTGGGATGGCAGTGTCACATTTCTATATAAATCATATTGATACTTTCAAATGACATATAATTATTTACAAAATTCCAGCTAGCTTGGTTGGCAGCAGTCACAAAAGCTTTTTGCTGCACTTCTCACCAATTTAGTGGCAACTGAATCCACACATTATATCCTATTTTCAATTAAATCAAATACCTGGAACATTTTGCATTGTACTTTTTTGTTTAGCTTTATTTTGTTTCAACATTTGAACAACATTGCTTTCATTCTCTTGCAGCAATAGTATCACAATGGCTGTTAGTTTGTTTCTCAGCTTTCAGCCAATTAGTAACTGTGAATGTGCAGACAGATGAGCCACTGTGGCGACCCCTAACCGGGAAAAGCCGAAAGAAGAAGTAACTGTGAATGTGCTAGATATGTACTTGGCAACAATGTATTCTTGTATTCTAGTTTAGACAAATAATAGTCCCTGTCTTTTCAGTTCCTATATTCTTCATCACAATTTTTCATGAGTCATTCTGTCATATTGGCCATTACTCTGCTGGTATTTTGGACGTATGGTTTATTTGTTTGATATTTTTTACTGGGAAGTCCTACTAGGTAATAATCACTTTTCAGTGGAGAACTGGGGAGAAAAGCTCCACAGTTAAATCAATTTTAGAGACAGATGCAACATTATGTCTGCCTAAGAAAACGATGTTTACAATAGTCATATACAAGGTGTATACCTAGGCTATGAGCACAACCAACTGAATGTTGCAAATTATACATACTGCAAGTAGAATAAAACATACTTCATTCAGGGATAGAGAAAAATGTTGCAATAATGAAGCTAAAACAAAAAAAAACAACTGTTTGGTTAATACACATTTATTCCTATGCCATATGCATAATGTAGGAAAGAAAAACATTTATAAGAAGAAGAGGGGATAGTGTTAATAAATCTTTAAAGGGAAAGTATTATTTGAGAATACATGAGAGGTTTTGAAGAAAAGATGATATAAGAGGAAAAGAACAGATGGATATGGGAGAATGTTTGTTAGTAAGGGAAGCTTAAAGGATAGGAAATGAAACAGTGAAACGTGAGGAGATAATATATGAAACTTGTCTGTGGCGTTAGGCTGTGTTGAAGTTTTGGATTCTTTATACATTTTTAAACTTACCTAACCTTTGTCTTCACAGGATTATATTCATTGAGTACTTTGGAGTCTAACCTGGGAATGCACAAGTGCATATTCAAGTATCCATGAGATGTTGTCTGAGATGGTGCTTAAATGCCTTTATATTGTTGAGTTGTCTCAAAAGAGATGGAGGGGAATTCCATTTATTTGGTACACAGTTTGAATATAATGAATCACCTGCAGTGTGTGTTAACTTAACTATTTACAGCAAGAATTTTTTGGTGGAGCATACATTTCTATTTGGATAGTATGGCTGAATGATACTCTTCAATGCTGGGTATTGTATTGAACCCCTATCTATTTACAAACTTTTTGAGTTCTTGACTCATAAACTGTGGACTGTTATTTAAAGTTACTTGATAGTTCATGTCTTGCAAATATTCTCCTAAGCTCATTGATAATGCTCATTATTATGGTGTCACCCAAATTAACCACTGCTGGATATACTGAATATTAATCAACACATAGTGAAATAGTGAATTTCTGCAACACAGACTTTATCCAGACTTATTTCCATTGCAGATCTGAGGAGGCAACAAATCTTCACAAGGATTTTGGTTATGATTTATGTTAAAAACAATACAGCTCTGAGCAACTTTCTTGATTTAATCTGGTCTGACATCCCTAGCCAATATATCACATCATATGCTTTATATTTGTATTTTTACTACTTCCAGATGAGAGTCATAACTTTCTGCAGTTGATAACTCTCTGAACTGATTCAGAACCATGACTTTATTGGACTTAATCATAAGATTCTGTAATTCTATATACTTTTCTTAATCATTTTGACTTTTTCCCTTATTGTTGGCAACTGCACTATGACCCACAACATTTTCATGTTCTTATCTAACAGATTTTTGTCTTGCTGTCTTAGTTAAGTTATATTCAGAAATACAGATCTGTTTACCCAGTCTGTACTGCACTTTCAGACATTAGGTAGTAATCTTTGTGAATATTTCTTGTAAATGTGCTACAAGGGCTTATATCACTTCTTTCATATAGGCACTCATAAAATTCCTCACACCTATACAAGATGGCTAACATTATTTTCTCATTGTGAAAATATTTTGCTTACTTTATTGTATTCTAGTAATTTTGTTTACTCCCTGCGCATTGCTTTATACAAAGTAACATCTTATTTTTGTAACACTTGGCTTGCCATATGGTCATTTTTCAATGCTACAACTACTCTGTGTTTGATTAAAGAATCATATAGCTCACCAAATCCCATCTCTTCTTTGAATGTTTTTAGTTCAGTCCCATAAGCACGGATGCCCGATGATTTCATATGGACTCTGATTCATTCTGACAGAGAGCAGATTATTTTATTTGGTTTACAATATTATTTCAGTTGCTCTCTTATAACTGCTAATTTATTCCTATATTCATTGAGATGAAATGCATTAACTACTTTTATGATTGCTTCCCATGCAATATGCAGAAATGTTACACAGATTGCATCTTCTCTGGTTTCTCTGCATTTCCCCTTTCAGAGAGATACAAGCCGAATTTCTGCAACATTAGCATCTAGTTTTCTGAAAAATATCCTTGCAGTGTGAGAGGAATTGTTGTTTGTACTGGATTCATCACTGGAATAAATGAGTTGTTGTTTGTCTTTCAGCTTTCCCGGTTAGGGGTCACCGCAGCGGAACTCCGGTCCGCTAATGATTGGCAGTTGTTTTTTTTATGGTGTCGAGTTGCCAGCCTGATGCCCAACCTTCAATGAAGGCATGCCCATTCAATGCATGTCTTCCGAATGCCCACTCGACCGCGGGGAGGACATGCAGACTCCACATAGAAGTCACTCCCAACCCAAGCCGAGAATCGAATGGGAGAACCTCTTGCTGTGAAGTAACAACGCTACCGCTGCATCACTATGGAAAACTGGAATAAATGAGTAAGTTGCTGGAATAAATGAGTAAGTTGCTTAATTAAAGCAACTATCAAAAATCTGTTAGGACACTGGCTTGTAAAACATATGCAAAATATGACATTTTAATAATGAAGTGTGAAACATAACTGGGCAACTGGTGACTCACTCTTGTTCATCGCTAAAAGATGGTATTTATCTTACAGCATAAATTATCATCTTCTTTATTTTTTAAATACCTTTATTAAATTATCACTGATTTTTACAGCCAGAAACTCAAAAAAAAATTTCTTCTGCCATGTAATATTTGTTTAATTGTCAAAATGGCAAAGTGAAGAGACTGAAATATTATAGATGATAATTCTTTCAGGTCTTTACTTCAAGAGGTAAGGTAGTAAGGCAATGACCATATGACATGCAGTATATAGCGATATTACCTCCAAATATTTAAAGATGACCAGCTGGACTTTTACAGTTAAAACTGGACCTGCCTAATTAGTTACAACATTTGTTCTTTCAGGGAGTTCCTCAGGGATCAATTCTTGCACCAGTATTATTCTCCATTTTTATAAACTGCCTCTTGACCTAACTCATATGTATATCTTCCTTCACGCTGATAACATGGTTATCTGTAACCCTTCTCATGACATCATCCAAAATCAACTTCAAGCTGACCTTCTGCAACTAAACAATTAATTGGCTTTAAAAAAAAAAAAATACTTATCAGGCTTACAAAAACAAATCAGTGCTGTTTTTGGCTCATAGAAAAGACTCACTAAAGCCACTAGCCCTGTCCATGTTAAAGACCTTGATACCAACCTCATTAAATCTACCACAGCATTTAGTTATCTTGGCATTTAACTTGATCAGTCCCTCAGAAAGACAGAGCCAAAGACAACTATATCCTATTCTGGGCCTAAAAGATATCTAATTTCCTCTCACAACCTGTGAGAGTAGCCTTAGGTAAATATGCCCTACTTGCACAACTGGAATGTGGACTACCCCTGTTCACTGCCTTACCAAAAGTACTACCATCTTACATTCTTTTTTATCATCAACTCCCCCTTGGTGTGAATATCACTGCAACTTCTTGTAAAAGGCCAGTTAGCTTCCCATCCAAGGTAAGGCCAACCTCCTTCTTGGCTCCATTCTCTTCAAACCCCAATGCCAGGACACCCCCCCCCCCCCAGCTCTGAGACTAACTATATCCAGCCGAAGAAACCAATCAACTAATGGCACTACTCTCATAACTCCATCCACTAAATTTCATTCCACAAATCACAGCTTCGCTGCTCTTGCACCTAAACTGTGGCAATCTTTGCCACCTGATCTGTCAGAAATCAGAGACTATAAACAGTACAGACATCAGTTCAACAATGCCTAACTGAACAATATAAGTGTACATATCATAACACAGTCCATGTTACCTGCCTCCCAAGGTTGCATTATTAAATTAATCTCAGAAAACCTTGGTTACTTAATCCCCAACCTCTCCAACTATCAGCTACGGTGGGGCAAAGGGGGCAACTCCCTTTGGTATAAATTAGGAGATGCAATCAGCCATCTAATCCATTTTCATGTCTCTTTAAATGCATACCAGCTAAACTGGCATTGTATTTGCTGTCAAAACTTAGTACTATAATGGTCCCAGTGTACTCTAAACTGTAGCAACTGCTTGCTACATTTGTAGCAAGTGTTTGCTACAGTGAAAAACAAAAAATATTTCTTCCTTGTTTTTTTTGTTTTTTTTAAGCTGAGCACTGTAGTGCTACATGTGGGGAACAAACATGAGCAACTGCTTGCTACATTTGTAGCAAGCAACTTGCTAAAGTTTAAAACAAAAAAAGTATTTTTTTTTAATTAAAACCAGAGCATTGCAGTGCTCTGTGTAGGATATAAATTGTAGTAAAAAGATTTACTTATCTATTTTTAAATCTAAAATGAAAGGGAGGTGAGTCTGGGTAGGAGCCCCGGGTACCTGACCCTAGACCTTTTTCTTTTCCTTTTTTTTTAATTGTCTTAGGAGAACCGAGGGCTGGGATGCAGATAAAGGACCCGGTTGGCACCTATATTTCAGAAAAACCAACCATCAGATCTCGTACTTTTTTTTTTTTCTCTTCCATTGAAGAACTAAGTAAGAAAGAGGAGGTGTAGCTTGCTACCTGGTACAAGTAAAAACTTTTTTGCTTTCCAGTTTATGAGTTTAGGTGGTGGGGAGCAAGTTCATGGGACTGGTGCAGGTGGGTGTTAGTTGAGCCAGCTTCCAACTTCTACTGCATCCCCATCTGCCCTAACCATTCCCTTCTATATATCTAATATCCACTTCTCCTGTTATTAGCTCTTCTATTACAGCTCTTAGTATTCTACAGTTTCTACTCTCTTTTGTTTAAAATTTCCCTCCATACTTGTATATACTATATCCATGTGTTTGGCTGGACCACATTTACCTCACCTATAACACCAGTAATATACAGTGCATACTCCTGATCCTACTTCCTTTTAAACCTTCTTTTAAATATGTATATGTTTTAGTCTATGTTATGCCACTATACTATATAATTTACTTATACTTTTAATGTTACTTTGCTGTTGTTACTAAAAACGTAACCAGGACTGGGGCTCAGTATGGTCACTTTTGATCAGTGCTCTACCTTAGTAAACAAAATTAAATAAATAAGTAAATAATAAATAAAGCTATACTGTACAGATTATACAAAACTGTTTAATGGTCTACCTGAAGCACTATTTTAGGCCTGCAAAAATTATGGGATCAGTCTGTCCTAAGCAGTAAGCAATTGCAAGCAAAATGATATCAGGACATACAGTACTCCATAAAGAGACATTTCTCACAGTAGGAATGGGATTTATAAAAAGGTGCACTGCTCAACACAACTCATGCTGCTCAGATAGACCAAGAAACTCTGCATGGATCTTTCCACCATTTTTCTCTTTGATCCTGGACAGTGATACATAAAATAGTGCATATAGTGCATATGCTGCCCCTTCCCCAATGTACACACATGCATTGCACAATAACACATAATCAGAGTAGCTATATGAGCAGGGAATGCTGGGTAGAACAGAACTTGTGCAATTTCTAACTGTGTCCTACTAGCGATTATGCTTATGTAGTCCTTTATTTATTCTCCTTAGGTTCACAGGTTCATAGGTAAGTATTAGGCTATTGGCCTTGGGGCCTATATAAGCCTAGCCAAAAAGGTTCCCAGACTTTCGCCACCCAAGAAAATTATTCTCCTGTGCCCCTGTCAAGCAGTGCTACAGAAGTGATCCCCAGGGTGAATTTTCTATTTCCCATTCAGTTGTCAAGGTTTTTCTTAAAGAGGGCCAATGAGGAGCTTTCCTTGACATGAATGGGTAGTTTGTTCCAGAGTATGGGAAGTCTCTGGGACAGAAATCTATCCCTCCAGCATGTTCTGTTTATTGTGGTGTCAAGGTTTAGGTCCCTGGAGCACGTGGTTCAGAGAGATTGGGATTTCTTTAAGTGTAGCATTTCCAACAGCTCTGGGTTTGACA